>NC_132844.1:0-2500 GCF_048164855.1 Canis lupus baileyi
AACCCTAACCCTAACCCTAACCCTAACCCTAACCCTAACCCTAACCCTAACCCTAACCCTAACCCTAACCCTAACCCTAACCCTAACCCTAACCCTAACCCTAACCCTAACCCTAACCCTAACCCTAACCCTAACCCTAACCCTAACCCTAACCCTAACCCTAACCCTAACCCTAACCCTAACCCTAACCCTAACCCTAACCCTAACCCTAACCCTAACCCTAACCCTAACCCTAACCCTAACCCTAACCCTAACCCTAACCCTAACCCTAACCCTAACCCTAACCCTAACCCTAACCCTAACCCTAACCCTAACCCTAACCCTAACCCTAACCCTAACCCTAACCCTAACCCTAACCCTAACCCTAACCCTAACCCTAACCCTAACCCTAACCCTAACCCTAACCCTAACCCTAACCCTAACCCTAACCCTAACCCTAACCCTAACCCTAACCCTAACCCTAACCCTAACCCTAACCCTAACCCTAACCCTAACCCTAACCCTAACCCTAACCCTAACCCTAACCCTAACCCTAACCCTAACCCTAACCCTAACCCTAACCCTAACCCAACCCTAACCCTAACCCTAACCCTAACCCTAACCCTAACCCTAACCCTAACCCTAACCCTAACCCTAACCCTAACCCTAACCCTAACCCTAACCCTAACCCTAACCCTAACCCTAACCCTAACCCTAACCCTAACCCTAACCCTAACCCTAACCCTAACCCTAACCCTAACCCTAACCCTAACCCTAACCCTAACCCTAACCCTAACCCTAACCCTAACCCTAACCCTAACCCTAACCCTAACCCTAACCCTAACCCTAACCCTAACCCTAACCCTAACCCTAACCCTAACCCTAACCCTAACCCTAACCCTAACCCTAACCCTAACCCTAACCCTAACCCTAACCCTAACCCTAACCCTAACCCTAACCCTAACCCTAACCCTAACCCTAACCCTAACCCTAACCCTAACCCTAACCCTAACCCTAACCCTAACCCTAACCCTAACCCTAACCCTAACCCTAACCCTAACCCTAACCCTAACCCTAACCCTAACCCTAACCCTAACCCTAACCCTAACCCTAACCCTAACCCTAACCCTAACCCTAACCCTAACCCTAACCCTAACCCTAACCCTAACCCTAACCCTAACCCTAACCCTAACCCTAACCCTAACCCTAACCCTAACCCTAACCCTAACCCTAACCCTAACCCTAACCCTAACCCTAACCCTAACCCTAACCCTAACCCTAACCCTAACCCTAACCCTAACCCTAACCCTAACCCTAACCCTAACCCTAACCCTAACCCTAACCCTAACCCTAACCCTAACCCTAACCCTAACCCTAACCCTAACCCTAACCCTAACCCTAACCCTAACCCTAACCCTAACCCTAACCCTAACCCTAACCCTAACCCTAACCCTAACCCTAACCCTAACCCTAACCCTAACCCTAACCCTAACCCTAACCCTAACCCTAACCCTAACCCTAACCCTAACCCTAACCCTAACCCTAACCCTAACCCTAACCCTAACCCTAACCCTAACCCTAACCCTAACCCTAACCCTAACCCTAACCCTAACCCTAACCCTAACCCTAACCCTAACCCTAACCCTAACCCTAACCCTAACCCTAACCCTAACCCTAACCCTAACCCTAACCCTAACCCTAACCCTAACCCTAACCCTAACCCTAACCCTAACCCTAACCCTAACCCTAACCCTAACCCTAACCCTAACCCTAACCCTAACCCTAACCCTAACCCTAACCCTAACCCTAACCCTAACCCTAACCCTAACCCTAACCCTAACCCTAACCCTAACCCTAACCCTAACCCTAACCCTAACCCTAACCCTAACCCTAACCCTAACCCTAACCCTAACCCTAACCCTAACCCTAACCCTAACCCTAACCCTAACCCTAACCCTAACCCTAACCCTAACCCTAACCCTAACCCTAACCCTAACCCTAACCCTAACCCTAACCCTAACCCTAACCCTAACCCTAACCCTAACCCTAACCCTAACCCTAACCCTAACCCTAACCCTAACCCTAACCCTAACCCTAACCCTAACCCTAACCCTAACCCTAACCCTAACCCTAACCCTAACCCTAACCCTAACCCTAACCCTAACCCTAACCCTAACCCTAACCCTAACCCTAACCCTAACCCTAACCCTAACCCTAACCCTAACCCTAACCCTAACCCTAACCCTAACCCTAACCCTAACCCTAACCCTAACCCTAACCCTAACCCTAACCCTAACCCTAACCCTAACCCTAACCCTAACCCTAACCCTAACCCTAACCCTAACCCTAACCCTAACCCTAACCCTAACCCTAACCCTAACCCTAACCCTAACCCTAACCCTAACCCTAACCCTAACCCTAACCCTAACCCTAACCCTAACCCTAACCCTAACCCTAACCCTAACCCTAACCCTAACCCTAACCCTAACCCTAACCCTAACCCTAACCCTAACCCTAACCC